>NW_027069903.1:409371-415651 GCF_002906115.3 Quercus suber | reverse complement strand
TTTTCCATGAAGCTTCATCAATCTATGGGTTTTTGTGTTTTACCGTTTGTGTGTGATTTTTGTATTATATGATCTGAGTGTGGTTCTCTCTGTTGTGTTTTCCATGACACTAGTATATGGGTGTATTGATCCTTCGTGTAATACCATTGTTTCTCTTACTACCTCTGCTGAATTTGGATATTTGTGAGTTTAGTTAATATTTTTCATGTGGCATGCCTAACTGATTGTAAAATGCACCCGAACTGTTTGTTTAAATGCCTTCACTTTATAGAAGGAAGTTGTAGCAAAAATGGTTAAGCAAAAGAAATCGATGGACGGTGGTAGTAACGATGAGAGAGTTGACTGGAAAGACCCTAAGGAACTAGAAGCCTTTTGTCGGTTCTGTGCTATTTAAGTCATGGATGGCCAGAGGGTAAAAACTGGATTTTTGTCCAAAATTAGGGTTGCTGAAGTGATTCGGCAGTTGGGTGAGATGAACAAAGTAGTGACTTGGCTGCAAGTAAAAAACAAATGGGATCATCTAAGAAAAAGGTGGAAGAATTATAACAAGTGTTTGGAGAAGGAGACTGGGTTGGGTTATGATCTTGTAACTGGGATGTTTGACGCACCTGAGGAGTGGTGGAACCGAAAGATTGCGGTTAGTTTTGATCAATGCATAATTGTCAACAACTTTACTGTTTACCACTATATTCTTATGTTCTAATTACTAGTTGTCCACATGTAGGCATGTCCCGATGCAAAAACTTTTAAAACGAATGGTTTGCCAAATCGGGAGCTCCTGAACATCATGTTTGGAGGCACGGTTGCAACGGGAAACAAAGCATTCTGCACGAGTGGTCCAATACCAACGGAAACCACCGAAGGGTCTGGGGACTCCTCTGATAACCAAGAATTTGTTAACCCCCAATGTGAACCCGTAGTGAATGTTGACGAAATGGAGGTTGAAGGTCCATCATCGTCGAGGGCAGGACCGGCAGTGAATAAGGGAAAACGCTTGGCAACCACTGTCCACATTTTCAAGCCAATTTCCAAGAAACCAAAAAAGAAACGTTCAGTTGCACAAGAGATGTCCGACTCTTTGAAGAGCATCTCAAATGTTATTGTGGAAAAATCTAGTCTAAGTGCCCGTACACCATCTGCTCCCTCAGCAACTGCTCAAGTTAAAGCAATTCTGGACATGGTGTTGAGTCTTCCCGGGATGTACTCAGGTCATTACCTTCATATGTTCAGTGCCACCTACTTCATGGAAAAAGAGCGGGCTAGGCACACGTTTAAAGCACTTGAAGACAAGAATGTCCAGCTGAAGTGGCTAGAAAAAGAGTACCATAGGCACCCTAAATATCAATGATGTAGTGAAGGAACAATAGATTGTCTCGATAGGGTTGTGTAGCCTTGGTGTAGTAATCAAACTGTCAGTGTTGTACCTATTGCACTATTGTTTTTCTTTTTCTTTTTTTATTGGTAGAAACTAATGTTGTTATGGGTGTGTATGTAAGACAATGCTCATCACTCCTATGTGATTGAGCTATATTTATATATGTTTGTCCAATGCTTATTTTATCTGAGTTTTTTGTATTTTTTATGGTTATGCACTGTTATGATGGTTGTTTATTTGATTTTTTTATAATTTTTTTTTTTTATTTTGTTTCTGGGTTTTTCTTTGTTAACCAAGCTAGAGTATTATCTTCTTATGTAATTTTTATTATTTAAAGAAAACAGTTGCAGTTCTGTACTGCTGGGATTGAGTATGGTGAATCATCATGTGGGGTTTCGTCTTCATCGTTGAAGATATTGATCAAAGGGGGAATTGTTGTCAATGCTCATAGAGAGGAGGTTGATGATGTTTATGTGAAGGATGGGATCATTGTTGCTGTGAAGCCTAATATCAAGGTACTCTCTTCCTATATTTTGAAATTGTTGTAGTTATGTAACTAGGCTTCTTAACTTGTTAAATTGCTCTGCCCTGGAATATGAAGGTAATATGAAGGTACTTTTTTAAATTGCTCTGCCCTGGAATGGAAGGGGCAAGTTGCATTAAAACCTGGTCTTCTAACCTTGAAAGGCATATTTTAATCTCCAGTTTAAGTTGCAATGATCATGGCTGAGAGGGATTGATGAACCATTCCAACTAACCAAGTTGAATATGTTAATACAGATCATATACTTGCCATATTTTCTGTTTCCAAAAAAATATATATATACATGCCATAATACTTCTCCAGCCCATGTTGCATTGGTTGCTACCTTCCAAAGTTACAAACTTACAATTGAACAATGCAGGTCACTGCTTGCTGGTAATGAATTTGGTATGTGTTGTAGGTGCCAAAACTGTTTAGCTCCCATGGTTTGGTTAAAAAAGAGTTTCAGTTTTTCTCAATCCCAATCTGCCCTGACATTTTGGCAGACAAGAGGTCTGCTTCATCTAGCATAAAAGGTTGTATGCTGCACACAAGAGCTTTGCAACCTTAAACTACGTAATCTTGCATAAAGAAAGAAATTTTTTTTAAGGTTCAGTAGCATGTGAGCCTCTAGGGCTTTCACTTTTAAGACTTTTAGGGTTATCTTTCACTAGACCAAAACAATCATTTCGAGCTGCACAGAACTACACAGAACTTTGCTGCACTGATTTGTAAAAGTGATCTGTAAAAGTGTTTTCATAATAGTTAAAAAACTGATCTGTAAAAGTGTTTTCATACTGAAATTTTCATAGTTAAAGGAAAGAAGCTAAACTGATCTTGTCATAGTTAAATTTTCACAATGACATTCTCTATGCAGCTGAAGGAAAAAAAATGTTTTGCTGCACTAAGTACTTTTACAGATTGACAAGAATAGATTAGGCATAAGTTGATAAGGAGGGGCCATCTGCCCTGACACTGAACTCCAGCTCCTCTTCGACACCAGAGCAGAACAAAAGGCTTGAAAAAGCACTACCATTACATGATAAACTTTCCCCTGACCGGTGGCAGAATGTAGTCAAGGCTGTGGGGTGAGACAGTGACAGCTGAAGCAGTGCCTTCCAAGCTGAAGAAGAGAGGTAATTGGAATTACTTCTTTTTTTCAACTCTTTTTCTTTTTTGCTCTATATTTCTGACATTTGATATACTCATGTACTGCTAAATTCATGGGTCATGAGTTTTATGATTTGTATGAGGTCGAGTAACAGCCCTGCCACACCATGGCAACTTTAAATTTTAAATCCTATTAATAATAGGATAATGAGATGGACAAATTACTAAAAAGTAAAATATAAATTTTATCACTAAAATTGAACAACAACAAAATGGACTCAAAAATAAGAGGGGAAAATTGCTATCAAAAACAAAAAAAGGAAAAAAATTCAGCTTAAGAGTTAAGTCTCATACTTCGTCTAAGACTTTTGAGTATTTATCAAAATAATAAAACAATTTAAATGAGTTGTACTCAATAGAGAATGCCAAGTGGATACATTATTTTTTACTAATTTTCTTACTGCACACTATAAATATAATAAAATTATTAATATTGACGGTGTTTAGTATTTTTTTTTTTTGATAAGTATTCAATGCCAACATTGTCTCAAGCACCAATGCACCTTGAAGGTCTATTGTAGACACTTTCCAAGCAAAGGTTACTCAGTAGTTCAGCACATGAACATTTTTTTAATTAAAACCCCTAGCTTTGACAGCCTAACAAAAAGTTTAAAGGCCTCACTTGTATGGTTGGCTACACAGTATCCATTAATCTTTGCAGAATAGTTATCCACACTCTTATATTCCAAACTTCTTAGCTGAGGACTAGCTTTGACAGCCTAACAAGAAGTTTAAAGGCCTCACTTGTATGGTTGGCTACACAGTATCCATTAATCTTTGCAGAATAGTTATCCACACTCTTATATTCCAAACTTATTGGCAGTTCCTCAGCTTCCTCCACCTTCACCTTTACAAAAACCTTCAATAATCATGTTATGTGTAACAGAGTTTGGTTTCAAACCCTGTGCCTCCATATAATCCAAAGGGTCACATTCCGTGGATGTGAAGCCATTTCTAGAAAACCCCGCCAGTATGTGCATCATAAACAACAATGTCAGGCTTGAACCCCTTTTCCTTCATTTGCTCAAATAGATTCAAGGCAATAAAAACTTTTCCAAGGAAATAGTATCCTTAAATCAAGGTCATATAGTGCTTAATATCTAAATCCATATGCTTACCTTTCATGTCTTGGCTTCTTCCACTTTCCCCTGTTTACACAAAACATCCACCACAATATTGTATAGAAGCTCATCAGGAAAAATTCTTCATCCCTTCAATTCTTCAAATAAACACAATGCTTCGAAAGGCATGCCCATGTTACACAATCATTGAAGAATCAAGCCAACAATCACATAATTACTAACTTTATATACCCTTTTACATCATATAATTAAGCTTATAGAAAATTTCAATTCTTGCAATGCCTATGGATCAATGCACCATACCTTGTCACAGAACCCACAAATGACAGCAGCATAAGCATATGCATCAATAGAGGCAGATGCCCCTTTCCATGCTTGTAGCACTTTTTTATCCCAAATCTGACCTCTGATGGGTGCAAAGCCCTTCAATATGTTCTGTTCAAGCAAAAGCTCTAGGGGTAACCCCAAGTTCCTCCATCTCCTGAAAAACATGAACAACTTCTTCCATATCACTAGTCCTGCAGAGTGCTTCAATCACAATGGCATAGGTGTAATCATTAGGGCTCCATTTTGGCATGCTTAAAAAATCGATTCATGAGAAAATTTTAGGTGAAGATATGGGCCAGCACTTCTTCATTTGGAACGAAACATCAATGGCCACATCAAACATATACCAAGATCTAACCAATGCATTGTATGCTCTAAGCAATGTCTCATCAGGCTGCAGCCCCTCCGCTGCAAGCCTGCATTCAAACAAATCAGAAATTTCCATGGCTTTGTATATAAGGTACAATCTAAAGAAAAATAAGAGTTACAAGACTTATACTCCGGTTGCAATCCAACTGAAGATCACGAAGTGTGTGGAGGATATAACCTCCTTGGCCTAGTTCAACACCATTTCTAGCTCTTCTTTGCTCTTTCTTCATGCTCTGAACACCAATTCCATTTCTTTATTTGTCTGAGAGAGAGATGCACATTCATAGTTCCTCAACCAATTATTTTACTGCTATTCTGTCTCTTTGGATACTACTTCAAAGTGAAATACTGCATTTATCAATTCTTGTAGGTCTCTTACATCTTGAGAAACAACTCTGGGATATAAACATCCCTAAAATTTGAAAAACATCAGCATGAAGCATAAAGCTCTACTGATTACAGGACTTGGCTTTAAATGGGCCATTCAAAATTTAAGCAGGTGACAGTTTATACTTTTCAAAGTCTTCACATGTCTGAATACTTAGAAGCCTTCACATGTCAGAATACTTTGACATTTACCATGCTATTTTTTGGCTTTCAATCTTTAGAACTCCCTAACTGATATTAGAGTCTTAGGCATACTTAAGGGCTACTTCGTTTTTCAATTTATTGGAAATATCTATCCACAAATTAAGCATTTGAAGAGCTTTTCCTGATTCTTGTGTTTCACGAGCCAAAATTATCCCTTCACCCAAGGTGTTCACATGACGGTGTTTAGTATCTTAGTTGATCACCTGGCCTGCACAAATACAAAGAAACAACAGACTCTCAGTTAGAGGGATATTCCAAATGACTTTATGTATATGCTATAAATCATTCAATTTGATTTTGATATGTGGTTTTCTATTAGACCATTCTCATTGGTCCAGTAAAATGTTTACCTAAGTCAGAGGTAAAAGCCCAATTTTTCTATTTTAGCCACACTTTTTACATTGATCTCCATCAACTTTTATCATTCTTCATTTCCATTTAAATATTCTTTTTATTCTATGCAATGCAACAATTTAAAACTTCTACTTCATTCTACATTTCTACCTAACCATGAAGATGCAAAAAACACTAAAGCACTCTTCGAGCTATAGTAATATGGAGCCAAATGCATTAAGGTTAAATTGCATATTCAGTCATAAACCTTTGATTTTTGCTTCAAATCATCATTATACTTTAAAATTTTTTCTCTTTAAACCTAATACTTTCAAATTATTACTTTAAGATAGGTATGATAGGAAAAGAGGAGGTGGGACAAACCACAAACATGAGATACTACAAAAAGACTTCATGAAGTCCATTTTCTTGGATTGCAGGAATTGGCAGGTGATGTAGTGACCCTTTAAGCTTTGTTTGTGGGGTCTTTTCAACCAAGCTTCAGCTTTT